>NC_082706.1:98472757-98497757 GCF_030144855.1 Hypanus sabinus
ATCCCTCTGCAATGGAAGTAGATCTCTTCTTCACTGATAATCAACACTGGTGCACCTCAAGGACGTGTGCTTAACCTACTGCTCTATTCTCTCTACACATGCAATTGTGTAGCTAGGCACAGCTCAAAACTCTATAAATTTGCCAATGATACAACTGTTCTTGGCAGATTTTCACATGGTGATGAAGAAGCATACAGGAGTGAGATTCCTCAGCTAGCTGAGTGGTGTTGCAGCAATGGCCTTGCATTCAAGTTGAAGGAACACACAACAGTCCTCATCGAAGGATCAGAAGTGGCAAGGGTGAGCAGTTTCAAGTTCCTGGGTGTCAACACCTCTGAGGATCTATCCAGGGCCAAACATATTGATACAATTATGAACAAGGCATGGTAGCGGCTATATTTCATAAAGAGTTTGAAGAGATCTGGTATGTCACCAAAGACACTTGTAAATTTCTACAGATGTGCCATGGAGAGCATTCTAACTGGATACATCATCATTTCAGCATGGAGGGGTCACTACACAGGATCAGAAAAAAGCTGTAGGAAGTTGTAAAATCAGCCAAGTCTATTACGGGTATTAGCCTCCCCCATTTCCAGGAGACCTTCAAAAGATGAATCCTTGAAAAGATGGCATCCATCATTAAGGACATGCCTTTTCCTCTTTGCTGCATTGAAGGAGGAGATACAGGAACATGAAGACACACACTCAATGTTTCAGGAACAGCTTTTTCTCCTCCACCTGTTGATGAAGCCATCTGTTTGATGGGACAATCTGTTATAGGACAATCAAGGTAAGAAAACAAAGGGACAATTAGAAGTTGTAAACTGTGCATCAGAGCAGAAGGAAGCATAACAAAGTTATTTGGAAAGAGGAGAGACTACAGCTCTTGGAATCTGAAACAACAAATGATTTGGTAGAGTACTCAATGTTTTGAGTAGCATCTGTAGGTGGAAAGGAACTATTGATGTTTCAGGTCATCAGGACTCATCAGGATGATTCACCTACATTTACAAGGGGTTGCGAACAGCAGTAGACAAAACTGATAATGCTATGACCACTATTGCTAGTGAAGGATCTCATCTAAAGATCATTTCATCTTTAATGAACCAAGCTGAATGGTTGGCACATCTAATCCACATCTAATTTTATGGATCCTGATGATTTTAATCTGAATTGGTGAAATCTCCATTGAATTCTCTTACCTGGATCAAGGCAAATTCTTGCAGATTTAAAGCTGTAGTACAGAAAATTCATGAAGTCAGAGCAGAGATGAAGCCATGAATAGGGATGTACAGAACATTGTGAACAACTGAAGGTGTGCCAAGCATTTTATACAAATAGCTGGACGGAAATTTCATCAAAGATGAAATAATGATTCTTTGGGCAGTTTTATTCCAGTGGAGGAGTGGAATTGCACTCCTTAAAGAGTTAATCCATACACGGTGGCTCCTCTCTGCAGAGTTAGTAATGATAGTACTGACCATTGGGAGAAATCAGAGAAATGATGATTAACAAGCTGCTGACCACTCTACAAGGGATCATGAATCAGGGCAACAAATCAATTGAAATAAATATTTAAGTGTTTATTTTGTGTGAAGCTAAATATTTTACTTTTATGTATTGGCGATTGTATTGAGCGTCAGATCCTGGCAGTACTTTGAATGTATTGCTGGGATCCCTGCAAACACAGAAACATGAGGCACAGCAGTTTGCAGCAGATTCTCTCAGCTGGAATGTAAGAATGAGGTAGACATATTAGGTATGGATTCAGGGAAGAAATCATTAACATTATAACAAATAAGCATTCAGCTGACACATATTGAGTAACAGGCAAGTCCTTCAGCAGGTTTATTACCTCTGAAGAAAACATCCTGAATTAATGCTTAAAGTTGAATGAGTACGATTGGGAAATCTATAACTTTGAGTTTAGAATATATCAAAGAGTTTTTTTTCTTTTTCAATAACTTGGCTGCATTATTTAATCTTTTATTTTATTCATTTATGAGATGCAGCTGTCACCAGAAAAGCTAGCAACCATTGCCTTAAGACCATAAAATATAGGAGCAGAATCAGGCCATTGGGCCCATCGAGCCTGCTCCACCATTTCCTCATGGCTGATCCATTTTCTTCCTCAACCCCATTCTTTTGCCTTCTCCCCATAATCTTTCATGTCTTGACTAATCAAGAAATCCACCCCAAATTGCCCTTGAGAGTCTGGTGGTGAGCCACCTTCTTGATCATTCTAATCCTTCTGACAAATGTGCTCCCTTAGTACATTCTCGGAGAGTTCCTGGAGTTAAGTGCAGTGCCAGTGAAGGAACGGTAACGTAGGGCAGAGCTTAGGATGATGGGGCCTAACGGCAACTCCTTTGCTTGCATCTTTGGAAAAAGCTCTATTTCTATCTTTAGTATTTCTTATTTTTCTTTTTCAGGGTTCTTTTGAAAACCCTGGCCTGAAGTTACACGCTGACTTTGGATCTTTGCAGGAATGAGACACACTCTCAAGGCCTCATGACCAGCTGTTTTGTGATATACGTAGAACACGGCCTGGAAGACTGGCGTGCTTTCAGAGTGCCGGGTTCTCTTGGCTCTGGAGGTGGGTGGTGTGTCATGGGAGTACAGTGAAGATTGTAAGCTGCGAACTGGCTGTTGGCTGCGTGCCCAGAGACCCTAGATCTTTGGGCACAGAGCTCTGAAAAAGCAACGCAACAGACTTTTAACACAATAAATCGGCAAAGTTGTTTTGTAATGTCTCCCCTCTCGCTGTGAAATGGGGTCACCTCTTTTTCCTCCATTAGGGGGAGAGGGAGAGCCTGTAGTATGTCGAATTACCGGGTGAACGAATAGTCTTTGGGGTACTGCAAGTCTGTGTCTTCATTGATGCTTTGCTGCACACTCGAGTGCTCGGTGGAGGGAGCCGATGCTTTTTTGCTGGTGGGGGCAGGGTTCGTCTCCTTGCTGCTGCTTATGTGTGGGAACGGAGAGTTGGGGGGGGGCTTCAGGGTTCTAACATTTAACTGTCATTCATTCTTTGGGGCTCTCCTCCGTTTTCATGGATGTTTGCGAGGAAAAAGAATTTCAGGATGTATATTGTACACATTTCTCTGACATTAAATTGAATCTACTGAACCTAGTTCAAAGGGGGCATAGTGTGTAGCTTGAAGTACAACATTCAGGGGATCTTGAGCTCCTGCTGCCCTTATGCTGCTTAGTGGAGGAGGTGACAAGTTTGAAGAGATCCTGGCAAATCTCTGCACTACATTTTGTTGGTGATTATTGTTCTAACTCTTAAAGACAGCAGGATATTGTAGCACAAAGCCTCTCAGCAACTTTTCCTTTTGGACTATTTGGGAGAAAGAAAATTGCTGATTAGCCAAAGGTATTGGGCGTCAAAAAAGCAAACATGTTTAATCAGTACACGCTATCAGAAGTCAATTGGATTGTTAGTATTTATTTCAAGAAGCTCAGAATAAAATGAGAAAGACATCGTGCTTCAGTTGTAAAGAGTCATAGTTGGATCTCATCTGGAAGATGTTGCTATTTTGGGTAATTTTGAACCTGGGCAGCCTTCAGATAATGAACACTGAACAGAAATGAATATGCCTGCACTCTTTGGATCTTTTGACTTTGTGTCTTATATTCTGTGTTTCTTGCTAATTTTTTTGTTGCTGTTTGTGCAATTTTTTGTGTGGGGTGGGTGGGGTTTGATGGTGTTCTTTGAATGGGTTCCATGGTTTTCTTTGTTTCGAAGCTGTCTGTGGGAAGACGAATCTCAGGGTTGTATATTGTATACATACTTTGATAATAATTGTACTTTGAATTTTTGACTCCAGGAGGAGGCTATTCAGCTCTTTTAGATTGTTCCAACAGTCAAACAAATCATCATTGATTTCAACTCAATTAACCTAGTTCCTTCATTTCTGTTTGACTATTGCTAGCACAGCTTCGTCCACCTTACATAGCTTCTGAAAATCCTTGATAAAAAAAATTCTACCTCCCTCAGTTCTGACATGTTCCTTTGATCTCAGTCATTTGTTGCAGAGAATGATTCAGCTTTCCCTTAGCTTTCATGTGTTTTGAAGCAGTCCTACCTCAAACTTAAAGGCTGTGCTGCTTCAGTCTGGACCTCTATGCTAGGGAATCGTATCTCGCTAGAATATAATGGATTGTGGAAGAGGATTAGAATATTAAAACAAGGATATAATGTTGAGGCTTTATAAAGCATTGGTGAGGCCTCACTTACAGTACTGCGAGCTGTTTTGGGCCCCTTATCCAAGAAAGGATGCGTTGACACGAAAGAGGCCCAGAGCTGATTCACAGGAATAATCCCATGAATGAAAGGGGCAACATATGAGGAATGTTTGATGGCGCTGAGCCTATACTCACTGGAGTTTAGAAGAAAAAGAGGAGAAAGGCCTAAGTAGATAGAGAGGATGTTTCTTATAGCGGAGGAATGTAGGACCAGAGGGCACAGATTCAGAACACAAGGATATGAGGAATTTCTTTAGCTAGAGGTCAACGAATCTCTGGAATTCATTGCAACAGATGGCTGTGGAGGCCAAGTCATTGGATATGTTTAAAGTGGAGGTTGATAGGTTCTTGATTAATAATGGTGTTAAAGTTTACGGGAAGAAGGCAATGGTGGAGTAGACTCAATGGGCCAAATGGCCTAATTCTGCTTCTAAGTCTTACGGTCTATTAAAGTTTCTAACCAATTTAAGTATCAGTAGCAGAAACACATAATTTTTTGTATGTGGTAATCAAGTGATATAGTCATGCATAATGGAGTCAGCATCTGAAATTCCATGCTGAAATAGGAAACTTGGCACAGATGCTGAGTTCTTCCCCATGCCTTGAATCGCAGGGAATTTTTGCAGGTCCAAATTGATAATAGCTAGGCTTAATTCTTATCAGTGTTTACTGGAAGATCACCAAGTGATCTAATGTGTTTTTATTGGACAGCGTCAAGGATTATTAAAGCTCTTGTGTGAGAGCTTTTCTTTGCTTGTTGTTTAATGTTGTGGCAGCATCACTGGCACATAGCATTGGATGCACAACATTCACAGAATAAAGCATAAATTGAACATAAATTAGACAATTTTTACAGTAAATTTCACAATTAGCACAAAGAGAAGTCAATTTTAGCGCAAATTACTCAAGGTGGACGTGGTGTTGTCATATTGAGGTAGTGATTAGAATTGTGCACATTTGTTCAAGAACTGAATAATTGAGGAGTAGTAGCTGCTCCTGAACCTGGTGGTGACGCTTCTGTATCTCCATCTGCAGGAAGGTGACATGGTCTGGATGGCAATGATCTTTGATAATTATAATTTAACATCTACCTACCCAGACATGCATAGACCACAAAGTGTCTTATTCCCTGGAACACAGTCATCATCAAATGCTACTAAGTAAGATATTATATAAACAGTTCATGTCATTTCAATCAATAACAAATATGTCATCACTAGTAATAGTTCAGCTGTATGACCATAATGCTACCTCAGGGTAAAAATCCATTTAATTAGGAATTGGTTTATTATTGTCACATGTACTGAGATATGGCAAAAAGATTTTGATTGCATGCCATCAAGGCAGATGATTTTATGCATAATTACATTCAGGTTGTACAAGAGAAGAATAGATGCAGAATGCATATTTTTTTCTCTTTGTACTCTCTAAAGTATCTCGTCGGTAAGAACACTAAATGCAAAGTTATTCACATTCACAAGGTATTTCAAAAGCACTACATAACTGTTAAGATACTATATAATGGTCAGTTCAAACCTAACTTTGCTAAATGATTGAGTTTATTGATCTATCATCAAAGGTCCCCACCATCTGTGCCATGCCATCCTCTCACAACTACCATCAGGCAGAATGGACAGAAGCCTGAAGGCCCATACTAGATTCAAGAACAGTTCCTTCACTTCTCTTCAACCATTTGGTTCTTGAACTCTGCACAACCTTAATCAATATCTCTTTATAGTAATGTTATGACCACTTTACACTGCAGTCCAAGTCTGAGGTCTATGTTGGTTAGAGTCAACCATGAATAATGCATCCTAACTGTCTAGATAGGCAAGCCTGAGGAGTACGATATGAAGAGCAAGCCGTTGCCCAGGTAGCAAGCTCATTCTCTCCATGCGTCTGATGAACCAAAGGAACGACAGACACCGATACAGTTTGGTACCAGCAGCGTCGCAGGAGTTGCCAGTCAGCAGTGAACTCAATGTAGGACTTCTTTAGGGACTCCAGCTCCAGATATTTTCCTCAGGGATTACCCCCCGACGCCTTCCCCATGAATGGGTATTGAGGCAAGGCAGCGGAGGTTTGCGATCAGAGTTTTCTTCTCCTAGGTGAGCTGCCAACCAAGGTGATGAGCCCCATCTGCCCAAAGTGAATGGTTTTAAGGCACCAGTAATGTGCCTTTGCCCTGTCTCTTGTCAGTAGAAACAGTTTGACTATTTGTTCTAATTGTGTTTGTTCTTGTGCAATTCTTATAAACTCTGAGCATAATTTATGGTAAATAGATGTTTTTCTTCTGAATGTTATGTCTCTCATGGTATCTCTCTGTGCAGCTGCCTCAAGAACATTGCTCATTGTTCCATTACATACCTATATTTATACATATGTTCACTTAATGTGAGTGATTTTTAGTTGAATCTGACTTATGGCTGAAAAGAAATATTAGTTCAGTGACCTATGACGTATTGCTGACTTTTGCTGAAGATTTAAGAACCGATAATTAGCAACAGGCAAATTCATGTCAAACACAGGCAACTGTGGAGTTTCTTCCAGCAGGGATTCAGGAAAAGACAAGTCAGTGCATTATTTAAGTGAAAAAAACTTGGGAATTACTGACTGACATAAAGTATGGTAAGCAAATAAGTTTTAAAAAAAAGCTATCAACACTTTCTATGGATTGTAGGTGTTTAGATGGGAGGACCTCAAAGAAAATAAGATGCTTCAGTTGTAAAAGCCCATGGTCGGACCCAACCTACACTTCCCATAGCCTCAGGAAAGCACCAACATAATCAAGGACCCTTCCCACTTTGGATATTCTATCTTCACCCTTCTCCTGTTGGGCAGGAGGTATGAAAGTTCGAGAGCACACACCAAGTTAATGAAGAACATACTTGAAGTACAGTGAAATGAACCTTTGATCTCCCAATCTATTGCACTTTCTCTGTAGCTGCATTCTGTTATGCATGGCATGATTTGTCTGGATGGCACACAAACGAAGTTTTTCACTATATCTTAGTACATGTGAAAATAATAAACAAAATCAAATTCCAATTCCTACAATTCAACAACAGGAGAAAACCATTTAGCCCTTCAAAATTCACTGTAAGTCTGAACTCCGGTTCTCTATCACTGAATAGATTTACTTAACAAATAACCATTATTCTCACTGATGACATTTCCATTTGAAGCAGCCTCTCAGACATTCTGAAGGAGAGGTAAAATGCCATCACCTTTTCTTTGCAGCTGAGTTCTCACCTGAATGATAACAGGATTTTGGGTGTCAAGATACTTCAAGTTTTCTGGTCTCCTTTTGAGATCAAAGTTCTAAAATTTGGCTCCCATACCTACAAAAGATGGGATTAAATATATAGGTCCTTTGAAGGTAAAATTATAAAGTAATTGGGGAAAGTAAAAATAAATATTAAAATTATTTTGAACTCCGTGGAGCATGTGGGGATCCTCCGATATCCAGGCAATCTTTATCTTCTTTCTTTCTTTCTTACTTTTTTTTAGATAAGGGTTAAGGGGAGGGGGAGGATTAATATTATTTTTCTTTTCTTACTTATTTTTCATTACGTTTATTTTTTGTAATTTTCTAAAAAATTAATAAATAAATATTTTTTAAAAAAAGAAAAAAGTTCTAAGATCAAAAGGTGTTAAAGGGTTCAATAGAATGCATTAAGAAAAATTACACTTAGTGGCCACTTTACTAGGTACAGGAGTGGGCGAAGGTATGGTCTTCTGCTGCTGTAGCCCATCCTGTTCAAGGTTTGATGTGTGGAACATTCAGAGATGCTCTCCTGTACACATCACTGTAACACATGTTTATCTGAGTTCAAGCACTCTTGCTCCTGCTTGAACCTGTCCGGCGATTCTCTTCTGATCTCTCTCATTAAAAAGGCATTTTCACCCACAAAACTGCAGCTCTCTATTTTTTGTTTGTTTTTTGCACTATCCTCTGTAAAGTCCAGATATTGTTGTGTCTGAAAATCCCAGGAGATCAACAGTTTCTTAGACACTTAAACTACCCAGTCTGGCACCAACAATCATTCCATGGTCAAAGTTACTTAGATCATATTTCTTCCCATTCTGATGTTTGGTCTGAATAACAACTGCACCTCTTGACCATGTCTGCATGTTTTTATGCACTGGAGTTGCTGCCACATGGTTGGCTGATTAGGTAATTGCATTAATGAGCAGGTGTGCGGGTGTACCTAATAAAGTGGCCATTGAGTGCATTTCCTCTATTCAAAATCAAAGGGACATTAATTAAAATGGCTTAGTAAAGAAAGCAGGGTCATTTTAATGAACTTGACAGAATCAAGGATTCCTTACCTCAAATGTATTTGCATCCAGGTTTTTAAATTTAAGGTTAATGAGTATAATGGATATGGCGCCAAGCAGGGTAAATGAAGTTGATGGAAGATCGACCATATATGGTTAAATAATGTCAAACCTTTGAATGGCCTTCTCCAGTTCCTTTCACAGTCCATCAGATTCAACCAAACTTACTAAATATTGGATTTTTTTGCTTGGATCTTATTATCAAAATGAATAATTTAGATATGCATATCCAGTTAAATTACCAGATATTCATAAAGTTGCTTTCAGATTAAAAGTGAAAAGCATTGCTATTGACAATATGACAAACCATTGCAGAAAATATTGTGTTGTGTGTATGAGTTATGCTCTAATCTGTGAATTTGTATTGAAATGAATTGTAATCATCTGTTCCATTGTAAATAATTTATATTAATAATACATGGTGCTTAGTTTACATCTGGAACTGGAAAAACTGGAAATTAAATTACTAATTATATATTTTTTAAAGCTGCAAGCAGAAATGGATAACATATACATTTTCTTGATTAGCCCTCATCATTTTTGTAACTTCAGGAAACAAAATGAACCAACATCAAGGAAGTTGAGTGTTTGTTAGAGTTACAGCATATTATTTACATGTAGAATGCTTATACTCCTAGCTTACCTGTTTCCCCATTCTTTGTAGTACTGTCACTGCATAGCCAGCTTGCTGGATTTTCTGCAATTCAGTAGTGAAATCTGTGCCAAATTTTGTCAGGTATCAATTACTGATTTCTTCCAATGAATATCTGTCTCTATTAGGCTATTCTGAGGGAAAATCACTGAATATCACCTGCTTTTTGTTTTACAAATCCACGTTACAGCTGCTAGCCTGTTTCTCCAAACTCCTTGCAAAACTACATCTATCAGCAGACATCAATGGAAGGAATGCAAGATTGCCAAGAATGTGAACAGAAATCATTCCTGCGAAATGCAGTCATTGTGACTTAAAACAGATCTACAGTTTCTAGACTCAGTAGACATGAAACTATATTAAATTGTATTGCTTTTCACTGACTTTCCACTGTGTGCTCCTATCTACTCTTTCTCTTCAGACATTGGATTGTCTTTGAATCAGAAGGTTATAGCTTCCAGCCCCACTCCAGAGTTACACAATGATTGAGACCTTCATGCTGACTTCTAATGACAAACCTATGTGAACCTCATCTACTAGCTCCTATCCCATAGTCTACAATATCTTAAGTGATTCAAGCATTCATAAGGATGTTTCTTGAATGCTGTGAAAGCATCTGCCTTCAACACCTCAAGGAGTGTGACTAGAATGCAACCAACATGTGGGTTGAAAAATTCTTCCTCAGATCTCTAAGTCACTTACTTCTCTCTGTAAACCTATGCCCTCTTAGACACCACTGCCATGGGTAACATTTCTCAACATTTTCCAATTTCAGGTAACAATTACCTCCTTACTTCCCTGTCCCCCGCATAGCTCTCTCACTATCTGATACATCTCTGGTTCTCCCACTTCAGCCTCTTTTCCATGCTCCCTCCAGCACCGCCCCCCCCCCATCACCCATTTTCAACCCTCCCCTGTTGTGGAACCATCTACCTACCACATATACATACCCTTCAGTCACCATATACCTTGCGTGTTTGGTTCCACCTGCCCTTCATCACCTTCCAAATGGTTCCCATTATCATCTTCCTCACTGATCATATCCCTGCATTGGCAGCTCTTTTTATTGCTGCTTATCCCCATACTCCTCAAAAGTGTGGTGATAAGCAGGAATACAATACTTCACCTTCACTCCTTGGTTCCATCTGTCCACTTCTTTCCTTATTTCCCCGACTAATCATTTACCAACTTCTGTTTCCCAATTCCACCCCTCCCTATCCCCTACCTGGCTTCTCTCGTCCATCATTGAAACAACCTACCACCATCCTCAGTCTACCTATCGCCTTCCAGCCATTCTCATCAACACCCACTCCCCCCACTCTCCTCTGCTCTCTCCATTCTCAGTTTTGATGCAGGGTTTCAGCCCATTATATACCACAGTGTAGACAGTTCTCTTCCTCCCACAGATGCTGCTCAACCAACTGAGTTCATCCATCAGATTGTTTGTTGCTTCATATTCCACCATCTACAGTCTCTTTCTTGCTATCTATTCTATCAATGCCTCTCATACCTCAGGCAGGGATAAAGATCCCATGGCACTGTTTGGGAAAAGAGCAGAAGATTGGAAATATTAACCGTGGTGACCTGAACAATATATCTGAATAATCATCAGTGAGACAGATGATTTGGTCTATAATTCCATGGCTGGAAAATACAGAGTAGGGACTTAAAATGGTTATAGATCTGAAATATTAACTTTTCATTCCTCTATTCAGATGTTTTTGACCTACTCAGTGTTTCTAGTTTCTCAGTTATTACTTCAGATTACCAGATTTGTTTTTTTCCATTTTCAATTACTACAGTGCTGTTTTTGATATCTTGCTGTGTGTCAATTGATTGCTGTTTCCACATTACGGAAATGACCAAAATTTAAGGATACTTAAATAGCTGTAAAGTGCTTTGGAATGATGTGACTGTGGAGGATGATATATAAATGCACTTTTCACTTAATTCTCTTGGAGAATGCATAATTATCTGTCCATATCCAAAAGTAGTTTTCCATTCAATATCTCCCTACCCATTCCTTAAGGATCAGGGAAAAACCTTTGTTCTCATCATTGAAACAATAATGTTCAGCTTTGAAGATCATTTGCACACTAATTTAATTCCTTGCACTAAAATCTGTTCCACAGATCAATTACACTATGTAAGTGTATGGTCTCCATCTTATGGGTGTCCAAGATCAAAAATTGACCAGAGGGGGAAATCTTTTCAAAACCTTTCAACAAGGCTCCTCAGTACAATTCAGCCATTTGATTTGTCTCCCCATTTGCCTAGCAAGAATATATTCAATCACAGATTTAACATTAATAGAGATGACTGAGCTTTCTATTGAAGAGATTTTCACCCTTTGTGTGAGGAAACACTTCCAAATTTATTTCCTGAATCTCATAATGTAACCCTTGCCTACCTGGTAACATTCTGGTGCCTTATTCATTCTTAGGATAATATGGTATGTTCATTCTAAGGTGGGGTACTCACCACCTTAAGGTGGGGTGAGGTGGTTTGCCAATGGAGTACCAGTGTCCCACCCACCCTACCTGCCTTCACTGTTGGTGATGAAAAGCTGTCAGTAGTGCCATCTTTCAAATATCTGGGGAGCACTCTCTCTGAGGATAGCGGCATTGACAATAACATCCAGAGCCGCATTAAACAGGCATCAGCTGCCTTTGGGAGACTTCAGTGTAGAGTCTTTCAGAACAGGAGCCTTCATCCCTCTACAAAGGTCACTGTATACCAAGCGGTCTGTGTCACCACCCTCCTTTATGGCTGTGAAGCCTGGGTAACCTACAGCCGTCACATCAAGTCCTTGGAGCGCTTCCACATAAGCTGCCTTCAGCGCATCCTGGGAATTACTTGGTGTGAGTGGGTGCCTCACACTGAAATACTTGTAAAGACCAACTGCAGAAGTATTGAGGCCATGATCACCCAGCATCAGCTGCAGTGGTTGGGGCATGTGATAAGGATGCCCCCATGTCGGCTACCCCGCAGTGTGTTATATGGCCAGCTACCTCATGGTCGAACCTCAGCTGGAGGGTGGAAGAAGCGCTTTAAGGATCAGATGAAGAATACTTTAAGGAAGTGCAAGATCAGACCCGAGGACCTGGGGGATGTTGCTGCTGACCATAACACTTGGCGACGGCTGTGTAGGGATGGGGTTCGTATTCTGGAGATGGAAAGAACAACTAGAAGAGAGCCAGGAGAAATGCAGCCATGGTTGCCATCACTACCACCACCACTACCACATATACATGTCCCACCTGCAATAGAGCTTGTGGACTGTATAGACATCAAAGATCTCACTGTTAAAGGAGTGGACATCGTCATTGGATTTCGATGGACAACCGAAGAAGAAGAAGAGGAAGGGGTACTCACATTTCCACCATACCCCACACATGGCCATCCAATGCATTAAGCAACTACAACAAAAGTTCCTTCACGTTCCCCTTTTAAGATTCTATTAGAGCTTCTGATTTTTTTTTTTGCTCCTGCTTCGCCTGAACAACCTTTGGACTTCAGGTATTCTTGTGAGCACTCATGCATCCTGATGAAGGGTCTTAACCTAAAACATCGACCATTTATTCTTCTCCATTGATGCTGAGTTTCACCAATGTTTATTGTATATTCATACAATATATACAATAAACTTCCAGAGCAACATGTTGGAGGAACTCAGCAGGTTAGGCAGCATCTATGGAAATTAATAAACAATTGACGTTATCGGTTGAGACCCTTCATCAGGACTGGAAAGGGAGGGAGAAGACTCCAGGATAAGAAGGTGGAGTGGTGGAAGATTACAAGGTACAAAGTGAGAGGTGAAACCAGGCGGGTGCAGGAAGGGGGATGAAGTTCGAAGCTGGGAGGAGAAAGGTGGAAAAAAGTAAAGGACATGAGAAGAAAGAATCTGATAAGAGAGGACAGTGGACCATGGGTGAAAGGGAAAGAAGAGGGGCATTGGGGGAGGGGGGTTGTGATAAGCAGGTGAGAAGTGGTAAGACAGGAGCCAGAGTGGGGAATAGAAGAAGAGTGAAAGAGGAGGAGGAAAATTACCATAAATTGCAGATATTATGTTTTGTAACTCCAGAACTAATTGATAGAAAAACACATGAGCCAGGATTCTTGCCTACTGAGTTCTTTTTTCTTGTTTTTATCATGCAGCACTCACATAAGACATGGTGGTGTAATAAGTATGCTATTCATATACCTTTTGTATGATCCCAATGAATTATGTAAACAAAGAATGCTTAATCAAACAATATACTTACAATATTACTCAAATGTTACTGCAAAAATGAACACTCCTCCTTACTAAGCTATAAACTCCAATTCAATATAATATATACATACACATCTCCAAAGCATAGCTAATTTTAAATTGTCCCATTCAGACCTAAAAACTTAATCACTGTGGAGGATTTCTTACACTTGTGGGATAAAGACTTTCCTTAACGGGGGTGGAGTGGAGGGGTCGCTCTGCTCGACAGGTGAGACTTATGACTGTGAAAGAATCTCAGGTTCTTGGACCTTCTCCATGGTGGTTGTAGGTGTTGACACTGGGACTGCAGGAAGTGGTCCTGACAGCTCTGCACACCTTTCTTCTCCAACAATTGTCTCTGATCTCCTCAACTGATCGATCTGTCATGTCCAGAAGATATCAGACATAATCTCCACTGTACAGGAGAATGGTCTAGTTCTGTTCTTAGTCTTTCCAAGCAGCCACTTTTGAGCATCTCGGTAGTCTCTCATGAGGACTGCTTGTCCAGGAGTGAAACATTGAACCTCCTTGCATTGAACAGCCTTCAATTCATCTCAGCTGTTTGATCGACATACGCCTTTTGAGACTGGGTTTGAGGGGATCCAAATGTGAGCACAAAGGAACAGCATAGCAGATGAGCTGTTGGTTAGGAAGTGCATGGCTTTGCAATATGCAAGGGAGAAATTGGCAAGCTTCTAATTCAGTGTCAGTGTGGTGTGTTCTGCTGACCTTGCTGGCTATGCTTTCTTTAGAATCTGAACAGATCTTTCTACCAAGCCTTTTGTAGCTGGGTGGTATGGTACAGATGTAACATGTCTTCCTCCATTTACTTTTAAGAATTATTGAATTTAAATTCTTCTTGGGCTTCCAGCTGGGTATAGGTATCAATTATGATCAATTTTTCAATGACAAACTCTGCCATATTCTTCACGGATAGTTTGTAATCGAAATGTCAGAAATAACCGATACCTATACCAGGCTGGAAGTCCGAGAAGAGTTTATTCATCATATACGCCTAGATCCTTTCTCAATGACTGAAATTGTTCCTCAAAAAACTGTTGTCCATTGTCAGTGACTAAGTGTTCTTTAGTACCACCCCTTGGAAAGAGGTTTCTCAACACATCAACCATGTGTGAAGCTGTAGTGAAGGACATTGGGAACACTTTTGGCCACTTTTTAGCTGTATCCACTACAACCATGAATGGTTTGTCAAAATTGACATGTTATCCTCCGCCAGGCCATTCCCAGAGACAGAGAGGCACTGATCTTGGCATCTTTGAATGCGATAGCATCCCGAGCAATGCAAGGCCATCTGCTCGATCTGCTGATCTATCCCATGCCACCAGACAAAGCTGTGGGCCAATACTTTCATTTTCACTCAGCCTAGATGACTGGTATGTAGCTCCTCCTACACTTCATCTCTCAGCTTGGATGGTACAATTCCCACATAAGTCAACTGCATTTGACTTATGGAGAACTGGAATTTCTGCTGCACATTCCAGACATTTTGTTTTGTTGCGTAGACCTGAGATAGTCTATAAACTTTTCTGGCTTGCTTTGGACCATCCGTGCCACAACAGCATGACTTTCAAGCAATCACAAGGAAATCTGCAGATGCTGGAAATTCAAACAACACACACAAAATGCTGGTGGAAGACAGCAGGCCAGGAGGCATCTATAATGAGAAGCACTGTCGACGTTTCTGGACGAAATCCTTTGTCAGGACCCTTCGTCAGTGTGTACCTACACCTTAGGGATGAAGGGTCTCGGCCCGAAAAGTCGACAGTGCTTCTCCTTATAGATGCTGCCTGGCCTGCTGTCTTCCACCAGCATTTTGTGTGTGTTGCATGACTTTTGATTTGGATTCGGGAGAATATGTCAAGAGATGTGTCCTCTTTTGTAAATATTTCAGGTATTTCTTTTTCCAAGGATAAATGGGATAATCCATCAGCATTTCCATGATTAGTTGTCCTCTTGAATTAG
This sequence comes from Hypanus sabinus, assembly GCF_030144855.1. NCBI lineage: Eukaryota > Metazoa > Chordata > Chondrichthyes > Myliobatiformes > Dasyatidae > Hypanus > Hypanus sabinus. The sequence continues at coordinate 98,488,240 of NC_082706.1, forward strand.
ATTTTGGAATTGTGCCCTCCAAGAAACAGAGTCCAGCTCGACATTCATAATGTTGCTGTTTGTGTAACACCCTTCAGCCGACTGAAAACGGACACCAGTGGTTGATGATCAGGAATGAGGGTAAACTTTGATCGAAATGTTTTATACCCTAAACTAGACTCAAGGTCTCTCTGTAATTTTTCTCAACAGTAGTAAGGGAACACGATGCAAAGACAACAAAGGCAACAGTCCTGATGAAGGGTCTTGGCCCGAAATGTTGACGGCTCATTTCCACGGCTGCTGTTCAACCTGCTGAGTTCCTCCTGTATGTTGTATGTGTTGCTATGATGCAAAGGCTATGAGATGTTCACTTCAATCATTCATAATGTGCGACATGACTTTTTTTTATTTGTTCGCTTACGGGATGTGGGTGTTGCCAGCTAAGCCAGCAGTTGTTGCCCAATCCTAATTGACCTTGAAAAGGTGGTGATGATCTGACTTGTTGAACCACTGCGGTCCCTAAGCTGTAGGTACGCCTACAGTGATGTTAGGGAGGGAATTCCATGATTTAGGTCCAGCGAAGGAAAGGCGATATGTTTCCAAGTCAGGATGGTGAGTGACTTGGAGGGGTATTTCCAATTTCCAAGTATTTCCAAGATACCTAGTTCCTAGGTATCGGCTGTTCTTGTGGAAGTGGTATTAATCAAGTGGGCTGCCTTGTACTTGAGTGTTGATGGAGCTGCACTCATTCAGGTTAGTGGTGAATATTCCATTGCACTCCTGTCTTGAGCATTGAAGATGGTGGACAGGCTTTGGGAAGTCAGGAGGTGAGTTTCATGCCATAGGAATCCTAGCACTTGATCTGCTGTGGTAGACTTGGTGTTAAGTTGGCTAGACCAGTTCAGTTTCCTGTCAATGGTAACCGCAGAATATCGATAGTAGGGAATTCAGTGATGGAGATGCCACTGAATGTCAAGGGACAATAGTTAGAGCCTCTCTTGTTGGAGATGGTCATTGCATGGCTCAGATGTTAATTGCCACTTGTCAGCCCAAGCCTGGATATTTTCCAGGTCCTGCTGCATTTGGATGTGAGCTGCTTCACTCTCTCGAATGATGCAGAACATTGTTCAGTCATTTGCAAACATCCCCACTTCTGACCTTATGACAGAAGGAAGGTCATTGATGAAGCAGCTGAAAATGGTTGGCCCTAGGACACTTCCCTGAGGAACTCCTGCAGTGATGTCCTGAGGATGAGATGATTGGCCTCCAACCACCACAACCATCTCCGTTTGTGCCAGGTATGGTTCCAACCAGGGGAGGGTTTTCCGCCTAATTCTCACTGACTCCATTTTAGCTAGCCTATCTTAATGCCATACTCGGTCAAATGCTGCCTTGCTGCCAAGGGCTATCATTATAACCTTACCTTTGGTGTTTAGCTCTTTAGTCCATGTTTGGACCAAGGAAGTGATAAGGTCAGGAGCTGAGTGGTCTTGACGGAACCCAAACTGGGCATCCACAGGTTATTGCTGAGAAGATGCTGCATGATAGCACTGTTGATGACCCTTCCATTATTTTGCTGATGATTAAGAGTAGGCTGATAGGGTGGTCATTGGCTGGGTGGGATTTGTCCTATTTCTTGTGCGCAGAACATACCCGGGCAATTTTCCACATTGCTGGGTAGATGCCGGTGTTGTAGCTGTACTGGAACAGCTGGGCTAGTGGTGCACCTACACCATAAGGCGGGCATCACAGGAAGCTTCACTAGACAATGTAGATCATAATGCCTGAGTACGATGCCTGATATCGCCATTTCCTTTGCCCTTTGGAAGGCTACCTCACACTGCTTTCTCCAGTGCCATTTCTTCCCGATCTTAAGTGATGAGTTCAAGGGGTGGAGCACCCCTCGCCAAGTTTAGCAGGAGCCTGTATAATAACTGACAAACACTAAAATGAACTGCAATTCTGACAAGTCCTTTGGCCTTGGGGCATCCACCACTGCTTGAGTTTTCTCAGCACACTTGTGTAATGCTTGTGCGTCAATAGTGTGACCACAGTAAGATTTGGTTGATTTAAAGAATTCACACGATGCATTGTGCTCTGAGTCCTTGATCGTCTAATATTTTTAACACTGGCTTGGGACTTTAGAGATGTTCCTTGTCATCAGGTAACACTGGGTGCCTGGGCAGCCTTGCAGGCCCTGCTTCATAGCTTTCCACCAGAGGGCAGCTGCAGACACTACTCCAAAAATAAGACTATTATATCGATAGGGCCTTTTGTGAGTGTTTATGGACTCTTCTTCCATCTCCATTTGTAATTAGGCCTCAGCCTCAAGTGTTTCCCTCCAGAAAGGTGTGCAAATATATCCTCTAACCTGGACAGAGGATGTTGATCTACTTACTGTACAGGGTTGATGGTGGCCATAAAATCACCCCAGATCCTGACAGACACATCCTTCTTGGCTATTGGAACCACTGGCATTACCCATGTGCCCCATTCAGCCTTGGAAAGAATTCCTTCAGCCTCCATGCGATCAAGCTCACTGGCTATGTTACAATGCTTGGTATAAGAAACTGGATGATCTTTGTAAAACTTGAGTGTGGAATTTTTATTTAACACTATGGTATTTAACACCTTGGTATGTTTTTGTTTTCCAGTGTCATCCTTGAACACTACTGTGGCATTATCCAGTACTTAACTTAATTTGCTTTCAGTTGACTCTTCTGCAGGGGATGTGGCATGAAAATGATCTCCAATCAGACTGTAGTTATCTCAGCCACTCACACCCCCAGAATGCAGGCCCTCCTATTTTTACTTTACAAGCCCAATGTATCTTGTTGGTTGCTGTATTGTACTGTTAAAATTATCATTCCCACAAGAGTTATCTTTTCTCCAGTATAAGTTCTTAGTTGGATATCTGCTGGATGCAGTTCAATATCTTTGAAATGCCATTCAAACTCATTGTGTGGGATGACCGAGTCAGTGTCCAATTGCATTTTTAATTAGGTTGCTGTTTCCTTCTGGTGTAGGCCATATTGCTTGTCTCTTGTTAGTTTTCACATTGTAAATCTTAATGCTACGCAGTTCTATCTACTCATCAATCTCAGATTTTTCATCAACAGCATGCAGATTAGAACCTAAAACTTGATTTTTAAAAATCTTTTTCTCTTCCCTTTTGTCTGTATGACATGCTTTTTGTATGTATCCTTCTTTGTTGCATTTTCTGCAAGTTTTGCCTTTAAACCTGCATTGGTCTGGTGTGTGTGACCCCCTGCCACAATGGTAACACAAGCTGTTCAGTCAAACAGATTTCTGATTAGATGTTGTAATTCTGTTCACACTCACTTTCATTCCTGACTACAACTCTAGTCTCTGTCTCCTGTTTCCATTGATAGTGCAATTTCAACTGCTCTTTTAAATGTGAGTTGTGTTTCAGTTAGGTATCATTTTGGAATGTTTCTTTTGTTACTCCACAATCTAAGTGATCTCTTAGTGTATCACTAAGCCCATTCACTGAAATGACAATGCTCAGACAATTTCTTCTTTTCAGCCGCATGAGCCGAAATTGACCCCCTTTGTATTTGATTCCGGTTATGAAACCTAGAACAGTCTGCAATCAACAATGGTTATAAGTGTTCCTGTATTATGTTCACAATGTCAGTAACACTAATTTCAGCTGATGTGGTTGTAGTGGCTAAACTTTTAATCAAACTGTATACTTTTCAGCAATGGCACTTGTTTCTTGTTGGCTATTTCACTTGCTTCTGAATACTGTTCAATTCTTTCAGTATACCTCATCCAGTTATTTGTTGTGATATTGAATGTGTCTATCTTTTCAATGTAGCCAGCCATTTCTGCTTTATTTTTACTTATCATTGTTATCACCCGATGCTCACGGTTTATGAACCCATGACGTTATTTGTTGCTTGTTAATTTTATACATTAGCCACCTTTTTTAAAAAACTTGAATGTCTCTCTCCCTCTCCAAAAAGAAAATGTGTTGTGCTTCAACAGGTAGGTAGTCATCTCGGGTTCTTTTTACATTTCCTCATCCCCACTGTTATGTTTTGTAACTTCAGAAACTTATTGGAAGAAAAACATAGGAGCCAGAATACTTAGTTGTTTTTATTGGTAAGGCACTCACATAGGACATGGTTGTGTAATGACGTATGCCATTCATGTACTTATTATATATAACCCATAATTAATTAGGTAAAGAAAAAGAGAATGCTTACAATATTATCCAAATATTGAATACACTAGAAGAGGAATCAATGTTCATACCATCAGGGTGGTGACTACTCAGATAGTATATAAGGTTTTACTACTCCAACCTGAGAGTGGCCTCATCATGGCAGAAGAGGAGGCCAAGGACTGACATTTTGGAACAGGAATAGGGATTGGAATTACATGACACCTCAGCAGGTTCTTCATCTGAAGATGGCTATCGTATGTCTCATTTGTCTATTCATCTGTGTGGGATTACAGATATGATTGAAAAGCTAAGCAAAAGAAGAGGTTTGCAGAGAAAACAGTACAGTACAGTAGAGGAACAGGCCTTTTGTCCTACCATGTCTATGCACACAATGATGCTCAAGTAAACTAGTTCCATCTGCCTGCACATGGTTTGCAGTCCTCTGTTTCATGCCTGCTCATACGTCCATCTAAATTCCTCATAAATGTTACTATCATATCTGCTTCTACCACCGCCCTTGGTAAAGCCTTCCAGGCAGCTACCAAAAAGACATCCTTGCAAATAATCTTTCAACTTTCCCCCTCTCACCTTAAACATATGTCTCTGTTAGTTGACATTTCCACCCAGGGAAAGATGACTATGACAATCTAATCTCTCCATCTATTTTATATACTTCTATCAAACTGCCCCTCAGCTTCCCATGCTTCAGAGAAAACAATCCAAATTTGTCCAACTTCTCCCTATAGCTAACACACTCTGATACAGGCAACAGAGATGAAACTCTTCTACACCTTCTCCGAACCCTCTACATACTTCTCAGTGTCTGATGACTGGAACTACACACTATACAGTTGACCCTCACATTATGAGACAGATGTATTCTTAGAAAACTGCTCATTTTGCGATTTTCCACATTGTAAAGCCATATCAACTGCATATTATTTATGCTTTTGCTACTTTATGTTTTGATTTATGTACTTTACAATATTTTAAGTAAACTTATTAGTTTTATCTGATATATTAGTTTGGTTGTTTAAAATGTTTTGAGATCCACAAAGATTTGAAAACAGTTTTGGCAGGAGCGATCTGTCGAAAGACTGTCAGAGTGGTTTGTTAATGGACCCTTGGGATCAGTCATATGAGACCCAGTTGTCCCCTACCTCCTCTATACTACACTCTACTGTACAGGAGAGTCATAGCATGCTAACCTCCAGGTCAATTGATCCCAGGAGTCACCAATCATACATGCATCCTAGGGAAGAGTGTTGGAGATGTGGGGTATGCAAACACAGAAAGCAAGCTAGGAAGTTCAAGATCCAGTCTGACATTCATGAGATAATTAGCCGAGCCTGATGATCATGGGTATCAATTGATAGCCAAATTTCCTCCATTGCAACAGTGGTTATACGCATAAGCTTTGCGACATCCTAAAAAACACACAAAGAGCACAACAGAAATTTTCAAAATAGCTGAACTAAAATGGTATACACCCAGGTCATCTAAATTTAAAAAGCAACAAGCAACCCAGGTTCAGTTTATCATTATATACACCAGGATGCAATGAAATTCCTAGCTTGAGTGAAGCTGACAGAGTAAACAGTGTCGATTTTAATATGAATTAAGCACGATACTGAGGGAACTCAATAGGTATGTGAATCTGTGGAGGGAAATAGTTGATATTTCATATCAAGACCCTTCATTTGGACTAAAAGAGAGAGGGGAGGTAGCCAGTATAAAAAAGATGAAGGGAAGGAGTGAAGTAAGAGCTAGAAAGTGTTAGTTGGATACTGGTGAATTTCTCGAAGTGAAACATCGACTATCCACTTCCCTCCACAGACGGTTGAGTTCCTCCAGCATCTTGTTTTTTGCTCAAGCTTCCAACACTTATTTGAGTCTCGTTTCTTCATGATAATAATAAAGACAGTAACAAGCACAAAATAATAGGATGGTGCAAAGAATATAGAGTGATGTGAACTAGTCCAAAGAAAAATGTTAAAAATTCAGAGGGCCACATTTCTTTAGAAACACAGAAACAAAGAAAAAAACTACAGCACAATACAGGCCGTTCAGCCCAAAATACTGTGCCAAACATGTACTTACTTTAGAAATTACCTAGGGTTACCCATAGCCCGCTATTTTCCTAAGTTCCATGTACCTATCCAGGAGTCTCTTCAAAGACCATGTCATATCCACCTCCACCATCACCGCAAGCAGCCCATTCCACGCATTCATCACTGTCTGCATAAAAAAACTTACCCCTGACATCTCCTCAGTACCTGCTTCAAAGCACCTTAAAACTGTGTCCTCTCATGATAGCCATTTCAGCCCTGGGAAAAAGTCTCTGCCTATCCACACGATCATCATCTTATACACCTTTATCAGGTCACCTCTCAACCTCCATCACTCCAAGGAGAAAGCACCACTCAACCTATTCTCATAAGGCATGCTCCTCAATCCAGAGGAGCCAGAGGCTTTGCCAGAGGCTCAGACATCTCCTTCCTTGCCTCCCACAGTAGCCTGGGGTACATCTCATCTGGTCCCGGAGACTTATCCAAATTGATGCTTTCCAAAATCTCCAGCACATTCTCTTTCTTAATGTCTACTTGCTCAAGCTTTTCAATCCACTGTAAGTCATCCCTACGATCACCAAGAACCTTTTCCATAGTGAATACTGAAGCACACTATTCATTAAGTACCTCTGCTATTACCTCCAGTTCCATACACACGTTTCCACTGTCACACTTGTTTGGTCCTATTCTCTCATGCCTTATCCCTTTGCTCTTCACATACCTGTAGGATGCATCAGAATCAGAATCAGACTTTAATCGCCAAGTACCTGTGCACATACAAGGAATTTACTTCCGGCAGATGTTGTCTCTCTGCTCATAACAATAATAATGATAAATATAAATGAAAATATAGATTATACATACAGGTAGTGCAATCCAAGTAATAGTTAACCGGCACTTAACTGTTCAGCAAAGTGACCGCAGTAGGGAAAAAACTTCTCCAGTGCCTATTAGTCTGAGTCTGGAGGGATCAGAAGCGCCTACCAGACGGAAGCAGTTCAAACAGTCCGTGTGCAGGATGGAAGGAGTCCTTTATGATGTTCCCCGCCCTCTTCTTCAACCTGGAAGAGTACAGGTCCACAATAGAGGGCAGGGAGGCTCCAATGATGCGCTCGGCAGTCCTCACTGTGCGCTGTAGTCTGGTTCTATCCTGCTTGGTGGCGGCTCCAAACCACACAGTGATGGAGGTGCACAGGACAGACTCAATGACTGCAGTGTAGAACTGCAGCAGCAATTCCTGAGGCAGACCATATTTCCTCAAGAGCCGCAGGAAGTACATCCGCTGCTGGGCCTTCTTCAGGATGGAGCTGATGTTCTGCTCCCACTTCAGATCCTGAGAGATGCTGGTTCCCAGGAACCTGAAGTTCTCCACAGTGGACACAGGGCTGCTGAGGACTGTGAGGGGGGACATAACGGGGGGATATCTCCTGAAATCCATTATCATCTCCTTTGTCTTGAGCATGTTCAGCTCCAGATTGTTCCGACTGCACCAGAGCGCCAGTTGGTCCACCTGCTGTCGATATGCAGACTCATCACTGTTCTGGATGAGTCCGATGATGGTGGTGTCGTCTGCAAACTTCAAAAGCTTCACCTAGGGATTGGAGGAGGTGCAGTCATTGGTGTAGAGGGAGGACAGCAGTGGAGAGAGGACACACCCCTGGGGGTGCCGGTGTAGGTTTTCTTTAATCCTGCTCACCAAGGCCTTCTCATGGTCCCTTCTGGTTCTCCTAATTTCATTCTTAAACTCCTTCCTGCTAGCCTTATAATCTTCTAGATTTCTATCATCGCTTAGTTTTTTGAACCTTTCATGAGCTTTTCTTTTCTTCATGACTAGATTTTCAACAGCCTTTCTACACCATGGTTCTTGCACCCAACCATCCTTTCCCTGTCTGATTGAAACATACCTATGCAGAATGCCACATCAATATCCCCTGACTATTTGCCACATTTCTGCCGTACATTTCCCTGAGAACATTTATTCCCAATTTATGCTTCCATGTTCCTGCCTGATAGCTTCATATTTCCCCTTACTCCAATTAAATGTTTTCCTGGCTTATCTGCCCCTATCCCTCTCAAATGCTATGGTAAAGGAGATAGAATTGTGATCACTATCTCAAAGATGCTCTCCCACTGACCAGGTTCATTTCCCAATACCAGATCAAGTACATCCTCTCCTCTTGTAGGCTTATCTACATATTGTGTTAAGAAACCTTCCTGAACACAGCTAACAAACTCCACCTAATCTTAACCCCTTGCTGTAGGGAAATGCCAATCAATAAATTGGATTAGTAAGTATGCAGATGATACTAAGGTATGTGGCGTTGTGGATAATGAAGTAGGTTTTCAAAGTTTGCAGAGAGATTTAGGCCAGTTAGAAGAGTGGGCTGAGTGATGGCAGATGGAGTTTAATGCTGGTAAGTGTGAGGTGCTATATTTTGGTAGGAATAATCCAAATAGGACTTACAAGGTAAATGGCAGGGCATTGAAGAATAGAATGATCTAAGAATAATGGTGTATAATTCCCTGAAGGTGGAATCTCATGTGGATAGAGTGGTGAAGAAAGCTTTTGGTATGTTGGCCTTTATAAATCAGAGCATTGAGTATAGGAGTTGGGATGTAATGTTAAAACTGTACAAGGCATTGGTGAGGCCAAATTTGGAATATTATGTACAGTTCTGGTCACCGAATTATAGGAAAGATGTCAACAAAATAGAGAGAGTACAGAGAAGATTTACTAGAATATTACCTGGGTTTCGGCACCTAAGTTACAGGGAAAGATTGAACAAGTTACGTCTTTATTGTTTGGAGCATAGAAGGTTGAGGGGGGACTTGATAGAGGTATTTAAAATTATTAGGGGGATAGATAGAGTTGGCATGGATAGTCTTTGATAGTCCATTGAGAGTAGGGGAGATTCAAACAAGAGGACATGAGTTGAGAATTAAGGAGCAAAAGTTTAAGGGTAACATGAAGGGGAATTTCTTTACTCAGAGAGTGGTAGGTGTGTGTAATGAGCTTCCAGTAGAAATGGTAAAGGCAGGTTTGGTATTGTCATTTAAAGCAAAATTGGATAGGTATATGGACAGGAAAGGAATGGAGGGTTATGGGCTGAGTGCGGGTCAGTGGGACTAGGTGAGAGTAAGCGTTTGGCATGAACTAGAAGGGCCGAGATGGCCTGCTTCCATGCTGTAATTGTTATGTGGTTATATAATATTTGGGAAATTAAAATCTCCCACCAGAACGCTGTTATTATAACACCTTTCCAGAATCTGTCTCCCTA